>NW_026020175.1:572581-603571 GCF_900185275.1 Solanum verrucosum
TTACATTAAACACAAAAGGGTAAGAATAAAATTGTTACCATACTTTAATATTATTTTTCCAGTTAAGCTCTGTGGTTTGCTGTCTTAACAAAGTATAAAGTATTAAGTATATATTTGGATGGTGCGCAGGGATTTGGGGTGGCATTGTGCACAACTTCTAAGGTGGAAAATTGCAGCAGTTGGTGTATTTTTAAAATCCTCAGAACGAAAATATATTGTATGGGAAAGAACTTAACATTTCAATAAAAGGAAAAGAATGCCATATCAAAGTAGTGGGGCACTATTCTTTTGTAAAGCACAAACAAGGTGATTCAATAGGAAGATGGTAGAATTTGGGGTAAAGCGTAATGAGAAACTTTCATGGGACAGTAATAAAGCGAAGTTTGTGCAAGCAGGAATACAGGTTACCCGGATGATCCTTAGCGGGTGGCTGGTGCATTGGAAGAAGTAGAAGCCTACGTTGGTAATCTGAGAATTTGTTTGATTGTAACGCCTGCTGATTTAATGATGGGTTGATGAAAAGAACTAAGATGAGAATTAGGGTTCTAGAATTCGTTCCATCAAAGGCTTTCAGATTTAATTCACTGTTCAATTTAGGTTGTTCTTTTAGATAGATAGAGAAGATGGCAACATCAGTTGAAGGAGTTTGCCATGAAGGAAGTGATTTGAAATCCACGGGATCAGAGGTCAGGAAAATTGGATCTATATGAATTGATCTTACTCATCCATTGCCATCGATAGAGAATCGGGACTGCCAACATTTTAAGATCTCCTTTCCTTTGAGTTTCTACCTTTCCTTATCCACTAGACTCTCTGGTACCACTTGTTGTATATTTTTATTTAAGGACACAATCAATTGCTCACAACTTATATTTTATTATTGTAAAGTAAGGATTCACTTAGGTCCTACAATTGTTACACACAATTTCTTGCAATCACACTCTATGAACTCTCTCCTATTTCTCACTCACTTGTTGTTTGCTATCTTTCTTACATGCTTTGAGAACTTACTTTCTTACCAATAAATATGGACCACCTCTATTTATAGGAGGTGATGGAAGAATCTAAAGAGATACATACTACTCTCTTCTAGAATATTCCTAGCTATCTTTTTCTAGAACAATTTTTTTAGAATATTTCTAGACTTCTCTCTCTAGAATACTCATTCTAGAGATCTTCCTTCAATTCTCTTACAACTCTAACAATATTCTACATATTTTTTGGACTCGTCTTAAATAAATAATTAAGTTTGTGATGGAATGATAAAATAATAACTATTAGTGTAGTTGAGTGATCGACTGAGAAATCAACTCACTAATAGAGGAAATCAAATTGAATCCTTTCACAGAAGCCCCTTATATTTTTATCTAAATATGAATAGCACTGTGGGAAAAAGAGAACTTCTCACGAGTATCATGAAGAGAGAACTAAAGCTAGCTTGAATACACAAGCCTAAGTAAACCTCCAAATCTAATGAATTTGAAAACAGAAATGGAAATGCAAAAGGAGGTATATGCAATGATTAGTTAATTCTCAATAATTATAAGATCACCCAAAGATAGTCAATACATACACACACATCTTGGAATTAATACTATAAGTGAAACAATAAATGGAGAACTCATTCATGCATATAATTAAGTCATAAGATTGATTTAAATGAACTAATTAAGTGAACAAAAGGAAAAGAGAAAAAAAAGGAATTACTAATTGAGTGCACAATAGATAACAAAAGAGACTAACCATATCGAAAAAATGATGGCAGTTCTCATTCTGTATCAATGACAATGGAAGATTAATATCAATAAATATCAATTACCTTGAGCTCTGACTCTGAGGAATTTGGATCTCTTGTCTCATGACAAGCTCCTTCAACTATGGTTGTCAGCTTGTCCATCTATTTAAAACGACAACCTATATGAAATTTCAATAAGAAATTTTGAGATATTGTTACATGTATTTTCAAGATAAAAAATTAATTGGTATACCTACATGAATAAATATTATTTGTATCAAATCTTGAACTTATCATCAAAGATATAAATAAATTTAGTTTGTATGCACCACTTAATTCAAAGCTATTTCATACAAAATCGAATTTATTTGATGCAATAGCAATGACATGATTAACACACACTAATATATACACTCCATTTTAGTGAGTTAAGTTTGAAAGCCTTTAATGGAATAAAATTTAAAACCCTAATTCTCAAATTAGTTATTTTCATCAACCCAGCCTTAAATCAACAAGTGTTATAGTCAAATAAATGCTTGAACAAGCTCAATGAACCGACCATATAACATATAACACTTGATTTGATGCTACTTAGGGTTTCTAAGAGAATATACCTTAATTGGAAAGGTATAAAAGCTGAAGCTTAAAAAAAATCCAAAATTCACTTAAAATCGAGATAATAATACAATCAAGCTTGCCAAATTCATATCAGATCTAAATAGAAGTCATTCAAAATAATTTAAAAGCCAAATTATGATTTTTGATGGCACCGATGATTTTGATACACCCAAAAAATAAACTTCATTGATAATAAAATCAAAGATTTAACCATAATCATAGTAAAATTATAAGTAAACAAAACCCAAAAAATTAAAAGTATAAAAAAAGAAAAGAAACAACAACCAAAAAAAAAAGAAGAGAAACACAAAATTAATAAATGACATCACAAAAAGCTTTTCATTTCAAGAGAAATCATAAATACAATCACTAGTAAAGAAACCAACATAAACGAAAAGGAATTAGATTAAAACATCTAATTGGAAAAAAAAATCAGAAATAAAGAGAAAAGATATACCTTTCACCTGACTTGAGATCTCATATTAGATGAAGAACAAACTTGATCCAAAACTAAAGCAACATTACTTATGACCCAAAGTAAAGATGTTGATTCATCCAAGGTGGGAGCATTTCAGGTTATGAAGTGAAAGGAAAGGGGGGCTAAGTGGAGTGGCGGATGAGGAAACCCTAATCTAAAGGGAGATGTGTATAGGGAGAAAGTTGAGGGCTTGTCGAGGATGGGCTGGCCTTTTACTTTGTTTTTTTTTATTGGATTTGGGTAATATGCCCAAATTAGAGATGTACTGATTTCCTAAGTTATTAAAAAGAAATTACTTTCACCCAAAAAAGAAAGAGATCTCAAGATTAGAACAACACCCACTTTTCAACATAAAATGAAGAACTAAAAACATCCAGATTAATTCGAATGGATTTAAGGTTGAAATAAAGAGAAAACCCTAAGATTTATACAGGGAGTGAATGAAACACTCAAACAAATGATAGAGAAAGTATGACATGTGAGAAAAATAAATTTAAGACAACATTTTTCCTACAAAAAAGAGTCCTAAATGTGATTAAAAAGTTATTTTATGTATTAAATAATTAATGTAATCATTTTTATTATTTCTTTTTTTGCAATAAAAAGGAGTAAATAGATAATCATCAGTGAAAATGTGTAGAAAAATAACAATTAAAAGCTGGTTTTCTTTAAAAAGATGTAAAATTTAAAAGTTTGTTAATTATTACCTACATTAACTATTTTGTAGTAAAACTAGCACATGTTTTCATGTCTCGAGTGTATACCCTGGGGGTGGCCAGCATTCAGAATCATTATTTGGCCTGACTTACTACTATACCAAATATTATGACACTATGCAAAAGTTTTTAAAAGATAAGTATGCAATAAGTTTAGAAAACAAACTCAAAAACTTTATAAATGAAATAAAATCTTAATAATAAATATATTTGTAAAACAACTGAACTATGACTAAATTGACTCGTCTATGAAGCCTTTGACATGCTAAAGATAGGTTGTCAGGACAAGACCTCCGGCTACCTGAATACTCTACTCATTGTTGGATTTTAGCAAGGTGTGAATGGGAAATAAGAAGAGAAAATGGGGGGAACCAATTTTAGAGGGAAAATGAAAAGTCATTGCAAAGTGCAAATGAAAAGTCATTTCTCCCATATTGGTAGAAGAAAGGAAATTGTTGTCCTTATATTAGGAAACACTTCCTTTAGTTCTTAAAGGATTAAGAAGAAGGTTCCCCCTCGCGTCGTCGTCGTCGCTCGCTCGGCTTCGGCTTATGATTAGGATTTGGAAAATCAATTAGAAATTTGCGTGTAACAGTAAAAACGTTCTAAAGGGACCTGTTCCTTCCGAAAAGTCGTTACTTTTCCTAAAAGACACAACATTCTTGGAAAATCGGGTCTGAACAGACGCGTTCCTTGCTGCAAATGGCTATAAATAAGAGGTCTTTTTCATTTTTCAAAGACTGAAATTTTTTTCTCTCTACATACATTTTCTTACATAAATAAAATTATCGATCGATTGAGTCTATGTGTGCTCTCGTTGCTGTTCTTGCGTTCGCTGAAATTATTGAAGTTTGAGGTACCGCTACTTCTCTAATAGGTTAATCCGTTTTATCTTGGGAGGAATTAATCTGTAACCTCGGGTATAGTGAGGGGATTAAATTTCTTAAGGAAACACAGTGGTTTATGTGAACTCGGATTACTTCCATTCTGTCTATTTCATCTTTTCTATATTTCTGTATTTTTGACTAACCTGGATATGAAGAGGATAACAATCTTAAGAAGTTTAATAGTTTATGTATTTGAGGTTTCTGGAGAATAAAACCTTTATGGTTTTCTACTTTATTTGAATTTTTAAAATTTATTCGATTAACGATTAAAAGAATATAAAAACATTATCGTTAAATCAGAAACAAGTTATGTAAGGATTTATTCTTTACTGTTAGTATTTCACATACTAAAATTTTCTATCATTTGTGATAGAAAAATGACTAATTCAAGTCAAGTAAATGCTGGAACAGTGAGTGCTGCAATAACATGGGTTGCACACAATCGTTCAACTACTACCCTTGCACTGGCGAGAAACCTGCAAAGTTTTCTGGAGGTGACTTCAAGAGATGGCAGCAGAAGATGTTCTTCTATCTAACTATGTTGAGTCTGCAGAGGTTCATAAAGGAGAACGTTCTTGTTATGTCGGATGAAACTCCGGCTGAAAAATGATTCTTGGTAAAAGAAGCATGGACACATTCAGATTTTTTGTGTAAAAACTATATTCTGAGTGGCCTGCAAGATGATCTGTACAATGTGTACGGTATTGTCAAGAACTCTGGGATGCTTCAGAAAAAAAGTACAAAATAGAGGATGCCGAAACGAAGAAGTTCATTGTGGCAAAGATTCTGGACTATAAGATGATAGACAATAACACCGTCGTCACCCAAGTTCAAGAACTGCAGGTCATAATCCATGATCTCCTTGTTGAAGGTATATATTTATTTAATGCCTAAGTTGGAAATATTAAGTTTATTCTTAATCCTCACATAATCTTTAATGTAGGATTGGTTGTGAATGATGTTTTTCAGGTGGCTGCCATTATTGAGAAGTTACCTCCATTGTGGAAGGACTTCGAAAACTACTTGAAACATAAACACAAAGAGATGACTGTTGAAGATCTCATGATAAGACTGAGAATCAAAGAGGATAACAAGGCCGAAGAAAAGAGGTCACGTGGTAATTAAACAATATCTGGAGTAAATATTGTTGAAGAGGATCCCACAAATCAAAGAAAAGAAAGAAAACATCTGGTCCAAAGAGCAATCCTCCTAAGAAGAAATTCAATGGAAACTATTTCAATTGTGGCAAACGTGGTCATAGGACTACTGAATGTCGGGGTCCTAAGAAGGACAAGAAGAAGGATCAAGAAAATTTGGTTGAATCCAAAGGAGAGATGGGCGATCTCTGTGCAATGCTTTCAAAATGCAACTTGGTTGGAAATCCAAGAGAATGGTGGATAGACTTTGGTGCCTCATGCCATGTTTGTGTCAACAAAGAATTATTTTCATCATATACTCCAGCACCTACAGACGAGAAGTTGTTTATGGCAAACTCCGTTGTTGCAAAGGTGGAAGGAACTGGCAATGTCCTCTTAAAGATGACATCGGGCAAACTGCTGACTTTGAATAGGGTCTCATATGTTCCGAAATTGTGAAAGACATGAGTTTCTATACCAGTTCTGACTAAGAACGGATTCAAATGTGAATTTATTTCTGATAAATCTATAGTGTGTAATAATGAAATGTATGTAGGAAAATGTTACCTCACTAAGGGCCTCTTTAAACTCAATGTAATTGTAGTTGATGTGAATAAAGATTCTGCTTCTTCTAACTTGCTTGAGTCTAAATGTTTATGGCATGAATGCTTGGGACACGTTAATAACAAAACCTTGCAAAAACTAATTAACTTAAATGTTTTGCTTATATTTGAATGCAATAAATCAAAATGTCAAGTTTGCGTTGAATCTAAGTATGCTAAGCATCCTTATAAATCTGTTGAAACGAATTCATATCCCTTATAACTGATTCACACTGACATTTGTGACATGAAGTCAACACCATCATGTGGTAGGAAAAAGTATTTCATAACTTTTATTGACGATTGCACTAGATATTGTTATATCTATTTCCTAAATGGTAAAGATCAAGCAATAGATGCATTTAGGCTGTAACACCCCGTATCCGAAACAAACCAAAAATGCAGATTTTAAGAAGTTGCAGGTGTAACCCACGGTTGCCATCCATGGACCGTAGGTCAGACCACGGCCCATGCTGGTGGTCCGTGGTTAACCACTGCAACCCCTCCCCACACCAGCTCAGAAAATTGGCTAAGTCCCGACTCACGGACAGAACCACGGTTCGTGGTCTATGTCCGTGGATTGAGAACTCCCTTACCCAGCCTCTTACACAAACTACGGTCGACCAGCAGGGACCGTCATTTGATCCACGGTCTATAGGTCTGACCGTAGGTGAGGGTCAGTAGCCAGTTAGATGAAAATTATTAATGGGTCAAATTCAAATGGTCATAACTCTTAACACAAAATGAATTAGGTGCCCCATCACCTATGATATGATATATAATTGAATCCTCTTTCCAACGCCGCCAAGTTTGCAAATATCCAACCTCCGAGTAAAAAGATATGTTTGTTTTAGTGAAGCCCTATCAGGTAGAGTTGATCGACGACCCCAATCGACGGACCGTCGATTGACCTATGGCCCGTAGGTGCAGTCCGTCAGTCACTCCGACGACAAGTAAGTTAAGAGTTTTTTGGTCTTTTCCTATTTCGTTGGACCCCTAAGATACGTCGTTTAGACCCTAAATCATGAGGTTTTAGTCAGTTTAAGCCTAGAAACATAACTAGAACTTACCTTAGTCAAAATCATTAATCAAAACTTAGAAAATTATAAGCAAGAGAGGAGAAAAAGGTCAAGAACCCTAGTTTAAGAACGCATCAAGGTTCCATCAGTTCCAGCCCCGAAATCCAAAGATTTCTCCGTGGAATTCGTCACCAGGTATGTGGGATTTCACTGGTGGGTTCCTTTCGCCCATTAGGTCCCTAGAATTCAGTCAGATTCTTGATTCCATGATTATTAACATACTTAGGGTTTCTAGAATTACATCAGATCATCATGAATTAGTTATTAACATGTTCCAAATCAGATTATCATGTTAGGACATCGTTTCTCGCATGAATTTCAGAACCCTAGCTATGTATTTCTTTAGTTCTTGAACTACACATGCTTGGTCAGATATCCCAGTTATTTAGTGATACATGCCTCAGTTTATTAATTCATCATTATCAGATTAATTATTGCATTCTCAGTTTGCATGTTCAGTTATGAGCTATCCAGTATTTACAGAAATTCCGTCATAACCAGTTAACCACTTAATTCATTGGGAGTAGCATAATACCTAGTTGGACTAGGGTTTAGCGTACCCATATAGTCCCAGAACTACGAGCAACGTAGGTGTAAGTCCCCTCTGTGGGCAATATCAGTTTAGTGATCATGCCAACATGCCTCTATACCTCTGGCAGGGTATATTGGGTCCTCTCGATGGGGCGTATACATCAGACTCCACATTTAGCTCATGTGGTTTTATGTCGGTTATTAGTAGCTCCCACAGTTCAGTCAGACTCTATTGCATTTACCATATTTCAGTACAGTCAGTATTCAGTCTCAGCATGTTTTAAATTTGGTCATTGCATTCAGTTAGCTCAGTATTCGTATCTATATCATGTTCAAATTATATCATTGCTTTATTGCTTTGTTAAGTTATGTGTTATTTCAGTTTTTCTCTATCCTGCATGCTCAGTACCTTTCAAGTATTGACGCATACATGCGCTACAGCTTCTCGTGATGTAGGTTCAGGTTCTCAGCATCCAGATCACGCTTAGATCAGTTCCCGATCTCTAGTTCAGTGAAATCATAGGTGATTCCTCATTCTCCAAGGACAATAGTCATGAGTTTCTTTTTAGTATTTTTAGTCTTTAGTTTCAGTTTTGCTAGACTTAGCTGGGGACTGTCCCAACATTTTTAGTCAGTCAGAGGCTATTTTCAGACATAGATAGATTCAGCTTAGTATTGAGTTAGTATCTTCTTTATATTAAACTAATCAGTTTTTCATATATCTCAGTTATAGTATATGGGTATTCCCCATCTTTTCATTTTATATATGATTTAGCTTCCGCATTAGTTTATTATCATTAGTATGCTCATGATCATCTCAACAGGGTTAGCTTGGGATCACTTGTGGTCCTAGGTCCCGTGTCTGCGTCTCAGGGGTAGCCTCGGGGCATGACAAACTTGGTATCAAAGCATTAGGTTTAAGAGTCCTAGTATGTCTGAAATGCCGCACTAAGTAGAGTATTTTTCATGGATGTGAAGTGCACCACATCTAATGAGAGGGAGGCTATGAAATGTTTTAGGAAATCTTCACTTTCTTGGTATTCTTATCGTGCGTTGATATGATCTCCTTTCTAATCCATCGTTATGCGCTTAAGATCATGCCTCCTCATAGAGTTTACGCATGGAATGCTAATGCAATTCCTCTAGTCCCAGACCATAAGGTTAAGAATGAAGAATTTCAGAATGCAATCCAACTATTGGCTCAGAGTATGATCAACAAGAACAATCAGCAGGTTCCAGTTCCTACTAATAGAAATAGTGGATCAGTGGCAGCTAGAGTTCAAGATTTTTTTTAAGGATGAATCCGCCTGAATTTTTGGTTCATAAGTTGGTGAACACCCACAGAACTTCATTGATGAGGTTAAGAAGAACTTTGAAACGATGCAGGTAACTGGGAATGATCGGGTTGAGTTAGCATCATACCAACTTAAGGATGTGGATCATATCTGGTATACTCAGTGGAAGGAGAACAGGGGTACATATGTCGCTCCTAGTACTTGGGATTGTTTCAGCGAAACCTTTCTGGACAGGTTTTTTCCCATAGAGTTGAGAGAAGCAAGGGCCCATGAATTTATAAACTTAAGGCAGGGTAACATGACTATCCAAGAGTATGGGCTCAAGTTTAACCAACTCTCCAGGTATGCTCCTCACATGGTTCCTGATTCCAAGGCTAAGATGAATAAGTTTTTGTTTGGTGTGTCAGACTTAGTAAAGACCGAGTGTAGGAATGCTATGTTATTGGGAGACATGAACATCTCTAGACTCATGACTCATGCTCAACAGGTTGAGGGTGATAAGGTTAGGGAACATGCTAAGGAGACTAAGAAAGCAAGAACATGTAACTATGAGTTTTCCCAACAGAAATTGGGTGGTGGAAATTGCTCGCAGTTTCAGCAGAAGTCTTCAACTATAACCCCTTCATCAGCTAGTGTTTCATCCCCCAGGTTCCGTAATGATCAAAAAGGTAGGGCCTCAGGCTTTAAGTCTCAAGGTAGTGTTTCAGGCACCAAAACTTAACTAACTTTCCTGAAATATAGTAAGAACCATCCGGGCGAGTGCCTTGCAGGTAAGGAAGGATGTTTTGGGTGTGGTTAGTTTGGTCATAGATTGAAGGATTGTCCTTCTAAACATGGTCAAGGAGGAAATAATGGTAGAGCTCAGTCTACAACTTCAGCAGCACCAGCAGGTCACCCGACTCGGCAGGGTAACTCATCTGGTACAAGTGGCGGACAGCGCAAAAACAGGCTCTATGCTCTTCAGGCTCATCAAGATCAGGAAGATTCTCCTGATGTAGTCACTGGTACATTACGAGTCTTTGATCTTAATGTTTATGCATTGTTAGATCAGGGGCTACTTTATCTTTTGTAACTCCTTACATAGCTGTCCAATTCAGTGTTAGAGCAGAAACTCTTTCAGAACCCTTCTCAGTCTCTACTCCAGTCAGTGACCCAGTTATAGCTATATGGGTATACAGAAATTGCCCTATCATAGTCTCTCAGAAAGTCACCTCAGCATATCTTATAGCGTTAGAAATGGTAGATTTTGATATAATTCTAAGCATGGATTGGTTTCAGTTCTGTCATGCCTCAGTCGATTGTAGAATTTGGGTTGTTCAGTTCGAATTTCCAAATGAGCCAATCTTAGAATGCAAAGGTAGTAGCTCAATACCTATACGTCGATTATCTCTTACCTTAAGGTCAGAAAGAGGTGAATCTAGAGGGTGGTGTAGCACATATTGAGGAAAAAGGGAAGGAAGTAGAAAAAGATATTCATCGTCTTGCTCTCTTAGGAGTTAGTCTTACTAACACATCAGATGTTGGTGTGATAGTCCAGAATAGATCAGAATCTTCTTTGGTAGTGGAAGTTAAGGAAAAGCAAGACATCGATCCGATAATACTTGAACTCAAGGGTACAGTCCATCAACAGAGAGTTGAGGTTTTCTCCCAAGAGGGAGATGGTGTACTTCGCTACCAGGGTCGATTATGTGTTCCTAATGTGCGCGAGTTGAGACAACATATTCATGCAGAGGCCCATAACTCTAGATATTCTATCCATCCAAGTGCCACTAAGATGTACCGCGATCTGCAGGAAGCTTATTGGTGGAATGGTATGAAAAGAGATATAGTAGATTTTGTGGCGAAGTGCCAAAATTGCCAGCAAGTCAAGGTAGAACATCAGAAACTAGGAGGTATGACTCAAGAGATTGACATTCCTACTTTGAAGTGGGCAGTGATCAACATGGAGTTCATCACAGGTTTACCTCCTACTCGCAGACAACATGACTCCATTTGGGTGATTGTTGATAGGGTTACTAAGTTTTCTCACTTTTTGGCGGTCAAAACTACAGATTCAACGGAGGATTACGCAAAGCTTTACATTAATGAGATTGTGAGGTTACACGGGGTTCCTTTGTTTATCATCTCTAACAGAGGTCCTCAGTTTACCTCTCATTTCTGGAAGTCATTTCAGAAAGGTCTTGGTACTCAGGTTAATCTTAGCACAACATTTCATCTGCATACAGATGGTGAGGCAAAGCGTACCATTCAGACCTTAGAGGAAATGTTGAGAGCTTGTGTGATTGACTTCAAGGGTAGTTGGGATGATCACCTTCCTCTTGTTGAGTTTGCCTACAACAATAGTTACCATTCCAGCATTCAGATGGCCCCTTATAAGGCATTGTATGGGCGTAGATGTAGATCTCCAGTTGGTTGGTTTGAAGTAGGTGAATTTTCCTTGATAGGACCAGATTCAGTCCTTGATGCTATGAAGAAGGTGCAACTCATTAGAGATAGACTTAAGACTGCCCAGAGTTGCCAGAAGTCTTATGCAGATATGAGAAGAAGGGAACTAGAGTACCAAGTTGATGATTGGGTTTTCTTGAAAGTGTCACCTATGAAGGGGGTGATGAGATTTGGCAAGAAAGGGAACCTCAGTCCCAGATATGTAGGCCCTTATCGGATCTCGAAAAGGATTGGTAAAGTGACTTATGAGTTAGAGTTGTCAACAGATTTAGAAGCAGTGCATCCAGTCTTTCACATTTCACTTTTGAAGAAGTGTGTGGGTGATCCAACATCTGTAGTGTCATTAGAGACTGTGGCTGTAAAAGATAGCCTTTCTTATGAGGATGTACCAGTTGAGATTCTCGATCGTCGGGTTAGAAGGTTGACAAACAAAGAAGTCGCTTCAGTCAAAGTTTTGTGGAGGAGTCAGTCTGTAGAGGGAGCTAATTAGGAAGCAGAAGCAGCCATGAAGTCCATGTATCCTCATCTCTTTTCTTCTGATTCTATTCCAGCTTGAGGTAATAGTTCCTCTTTAGCTTGTACTTGCATTTTCAGCGTATTTGCATGTTCTTGGAACTCAGTTCAGTAAAAAATTAAGTTCTCAGTGTTTAGTGGTAAGGATTGCATACCTCTCCCTCCATTTCAGCTAGTTAAGTCTTCATTCGAGGATGAATGGTCCCAAGGGGGAGATAATGTAACACCCCGTATCCGAAATAGACCAAAAATGCTGATTTTGAGGAGTTGCAGGTGCAACCCACGATTGCCATCCACGGACCGTAGGTCACACCACGGCCCGTGTTGGTGGTCTATGGTTCACAACTGCAACCCCTCCCCAAACCAGCTCAGAAAATTGGCTATGTCCCGACTCACGGACAGAACCACGGTTCGTGGATCGAGACCTCCCTTACCCAACCTCTTACACAAACTACGGTCGACCAGCACGGACCATCATTCGATCCACGGTCCGTAGGTCTGATCGTAGGTGACGGTCAGCAGCCAGTTAGATGAAAATTATTAATGGATGTGAAAACCGCCTTCTTAAATGGAGAGCTGGAGGAAGAGATTTACATGGATCAGCCTAAGGGCTTCGTAGTTCCCGGTAAAGAAAAGAAAGTATGCAAACTTGTTAAGTCACTTTATGGACTAAAACAATCACCGAAGCAATGACATGCAAAGTTTGATCAAATCATGTTGTCAAATGGATTTAAGATCAATGAATGTGATAAATGTGTTTACATTAAAGATATTCCGAATCATGAAGTCATTGTATGCCTATATGTGGATGACATGTTGATAATGAGCAATGACATTGCCAATGTAAAAGCTACTAAGTGTGTGCTCACTAGTAAGTTTGATATGAAATATCTAGGAGTTGCTGATTTGATATTGGGAATTAAGTTTCACAAAACTCCTAACAGTCTAGCATTGTCTCAATCTCATTACATTCAAAAGGTACTTGAAAAATTCAAGTATTTGAATTTCAAAAAGATAAACACCCCAATTGATGCGAACCTTAATCTTGCAAAGAATAAAGGTGAAAGTCAGTCTCAATTGGATTATGCCAGAGTATTGGGAAATTTGATGTGTGTCATGAATTGTACACGACCAGACATAGCTTGGCTATAAGTAAACTGAGTCGATACACAATTAATCCCAATCAAAATCATTGGATGGCAATGAAGAGAGTTTTGGGGTACTTAGATGACACTCAAAACTATGTTTTGCATTACAAAAAATATCCAGCAATTCTTGAAGGATATAGTGATGCAAATTGGATTACTGGGTCAACTGGAATGAAATCCACGAGTGGATATGTTTTCACTATTGGTGGAGGAGCAATATCTTGGAAATCATCCAAACAAACTTGTATAGCTCGCTCTACAATGGATTCTGAATTCATCTCCTTAGACAAGGCAGGTGAAGAAGCTGAATGGCTCCAGAATTTCTTAGAAGATATTTCATTTTGGCCCAAACCAATTGCCCCTATATGCATACACTGTGATAGTAAAGCTGCAATAGGAAGGGCTGGAAGCGTTATGTATAGCGGGAAGTCTCGTCACATAAGATGAAGACATAACTCTGTTAGACAACTACTCTATAGTGGAATTATCACAATTGACTATGCAAAGTCTAAGGATAATGTGTCGGATCCACTTACAAAAGGCCTAACTAGAGAGGGAATTGAGAGATCATTGACGGGAATGGGACTATGGCCGAGAACAAGTCATCGTGGCGGCAACTCTACCTAGAAGACTGGAGATCCCAAGATCTAGGTTCAAGGAGATAAAACAAAGTCATAGATGACGGTTCAACATTGTCAAAAATTATTATATGGTCCATTCTCATGATGAGACAATGTTCAGTAACTAGGATAAAGGCATAAGGACTTTTTAATGGTTTCTAAGTTTGATACATGGTATATCAAATAGTGTATCTACGAGATAACACATTTAGAAACCACCTATGTAAGTGTGAAGTGTAAGCCGCTTCAAGGAGAATCCGGTAAGGCCAGTTCTCTGAGCACTTATTAATCGAGATACGCTCATGGCTGAAATGAACAAAATAATGAGAACCAAAAATAGTTCAAGGGTTGATTGTATGACTTATGTTGTCTAGGTATAGACCAAAGCTCGACGGTTTAAAGATATCAAATCTATTGATTCACCGAGTATATCTGATTTATGTTCACTATGGAAAGTTTAAAGGGAAACCTATTTATCGAGATGTGATTAACCCTTACTTACGAGACACACAAGTTTTTCATGCATATGTTTTAACAATAGTCATTCCCCATTCATGTGGAGGATTGTTGGGTTTTAGCAAGGTGTGAATTGGAAATAAGAAGAGAAAATGAAAAAGTGGGGGAACCAATTTTGGAGGGAAAATGAAAAGTCATTGCAAAGTGCAAATGAAAAGTCATTTCTTCCATATTGGTAGAAGAAAGAAAATTGGTGTCCTTATATTAGGAAACACTTCCTTTAGTTCTTAAAGGGTTAAGAAGAAGGTTCCCCCTCGCGCCGTCGTCGTCGCTCGGTCGGCTTCGACTTCCGATTCGGTAAATGATGTGATTGATTGATAATATTTGTGGACAAAATTTATTTAATAAATCTTGTTAATCGATTTCCTTTCTCTTATAAATTAAATCAGAATATTAGTTAAATAACATAATTAATTTGGCGCAATAAAATTTATTTGAAATTCACGTGTAACGATAAGAACGTTCTGAAGGGACCTGTTCCTTCCAAAAAGTCGTTACTTTTCCCAAAAGATACAACATTTTGGAAAAAATGGGTTTGAACAGATTTGTTTGAACAGACGCGTTCCTTGCTGCAAATGGCTATAAATAAGAGGTTTTTTTTTCAGTTTTCAAACATTGAAAAATTTTCCTCTCTGCATACATTTTCTTACATAAATAAAATTGTCGATCGACTGAGTTTGTGTGTGCTCTCATTGTAGTTCTTGCGTTCGCTGAAATTATTGAAGTTTGAGGTACCGCTACTTCTCTAATAGGTTAATCTGTTTTATCTTGGAAGGAATTAATCTGCAACCTCGGGTACAGTGAGGGGATACAATTTCTTAAGGAAACACAGTTGTTTCTGTGGACTCGGATTACTTACATTCTATCTATTTCATCTATTTTCTGTTTCTGTATTTTTGACTAACCTGAATAAGAAAAGGATAACACTCATAAAATATGCTAACTACTAATACTCAAGATTAAACTAGATAAAACCGAAAGCAAGGACGTCTCACCAAGGCTTGATGAAAGTGATCCTACTAATGTGTCTTATGACTATCGTGAATACCTGAATCTACATTATCAAATAATGCAACGCCGAATGATGTATGTACATGGAACGTATGGTATGTGAAATGTCTGAATGAAATAACTAGTTAAATCTGAGCATACTGAGCTAAATGAAGAACCTCCTGAAACAAAAAACAACTAGATAATAAAACATACATGTGTACTTTAACAACAAATTTGACTCGTCTAATAGTTAAATCTGAGCATACTGAGCTAAATGAAGAACCTCCAGAAACAAAAATCAACTAGATAATAAAACATACATGTGTACTTAACAACAAATCTGACTCGTGGTTGCCGGGAGATTTTGGGGCCGTATTATCAAAGTACAAGTCGTAGTAATGATACCACAAGTCATAATCTAACTCATAGTGCTTTGGACTGAAATTTTCAAATTGAAGTGTCTCTAGTAAAACGATCATAACTATAATATTTACTCGTGATCTGGATTCAAGAACGGTTATGGAGTTTGAAAGAAGACTTAAAGACATTTAATTTAATAAGTAAAGGGACATAAAGTACTCTTCATATTCAAAGAAATATGGTCATTTGAAGTTTACTCTTGCATTGTCTTATGCAAAAGCTTAATCGGTAGAGAATAATTGAGCTTAACTATTTGCTAGAGGTTCCTTATGACTCTTGTATGCACCTAAAGTTTTGTTCATGAAATATAGCAAATAGGAAAGGAAAATAACAGGAAAATAATAGTATTTCTATTTGAATTTGTGCGATGTTACAATCTTTATGAGGTCTTTTAGAAAAGAGATGTAAATCCCCAATTCTTAACTTTACAATTGTTCTTGACTCAATGAAATACTTGTGGCTCAACACTTGGAGTGAAGACTTCTTTGTTGCGGAAGACTTGCAGATCACCGCTGAAGAGCAATGATTCTCTATGTATTTTCGTCTCCTTTTGGTTTTATATGAAGACCCCTTTATATAGGCATGAACTAGTGTTTTAGGGGTATTGTGGTCCAAGTAATTTAGAGGATCTTGGGCTTGAAGAATGTGAGTTGGGCTCTTCTTGTAAACTTAATGGAGTGACCCAAATATAATATTTGAACTTTATTCGAGTCATACCATTTTGACTTAAATATTAATCCAAATTTATTAACCAATAATTTGACTTGGTCAAAGTATCAAGAATTTATAATTTAATCAAATTTAATATGGATTTATCAATAAAAGTTCGCTGTCTACAACCTTAATTCACATCCAATACACTTTTCAAAATTAGGAATTGATCTTAACTTAGGAATTTTCGAAGTATTACACATGCATGTCTTGATAAAAGATATGTATCATAGAAAATATTATATGCTGAGAATACTAAAGGAAAAGATGCTCTTTCATTCAATTAAATTTTGCTTACCAAGTAATTCAGAAGCCTTTTTTAAAATCTATAAATTCCCAATTTACTGCCATAACTAATCAGCTCAACAAAATATTAAATAAAAACCTGTGATACAGTTTAAAGTATTTTCCACAAAGACATGATCTCCACAAGGCATACATAAAGAGATGTATCAAACGAATATTTTATTGAAGGAAATTGGACCGGGTCATCCATGTGGATCAACTCGGTTCAACTAAACGAGCTTCACCTCCAACTATTGCTCCTCATTCTGGCCAACCTCAGATATTCATTATACGGAAACTTGTGCAAACTATAGGGTTATGCCATAGATTTGCATGAAATTAGAGAAATGCTAAAGTTTACTTTTTTGTAATAAGGAAACCACAAACATACACTAAGAGACATGTTGTTCTTTTATCATTATATCTACCAAAGATTTACTACAAATAGTAAAAGGATTAGAACAGTAGAATGTTCTATCATACAAACATCCTTTAACAGATACATTAAAATCAATGAAAATCCTTTTGGTGGCGATATTTTGAAAATCTGTGGCGACTAATTTTGTCGCCGCTAAAGGCCTAGTCCTACTTGCCCACATTTAGGTGGAGGGATTAGTCTCATATGGCTTGCCACGTCACTAAAAATTTGGGTTGTTAAATCTTTGAGCATATTTGTGGTCTTTTGGGATAACAGTGGGGGCACTTTTTTCCCAAAATGTAATAGAGGGTATAAGTGGTCTATTTCACATAGTTCACGGGCAATTTTAACCCTTTTCTGTACATTTTATTAATGAACTTCATCTAAAAATATATAACATTGATAATATCTGATTTAAATGGCTAAATAAGGTAAATGATAAAAAAATTCACTTATTTTGTTTTGACTTCTAGAAGTCATCTAAAAGGATAATAATAGAAAGTAACATTTAATTTTTTTTCCTTAAATATTTTTCAAGAAGTCATTCAAAAGGATGATAACGGAAAGCAGCATTTAAATTTTTTTTCTTAAATATTTTTCAAGAAGTCATCCAACTTTATCTAGTCAATGTCTATAGTCATTTTGGATTGAAATAAAATTTCCGAAATCTTGGAGTCCACTGTATATGAAGGTCCAACCGACCATAACCCTCAAAACAAGCAAACCATTTTGTTCAAAGGAAATGCCAGTCATGGACGTCAAAAGTTCAGTTTGCAAAGGAAGTAGAATCTCTCATCATGTCACGAGAATTATGGATCTTCCATGGGTGATCATGATTGAAATTCTTTCAAGATTGCCAATCAAGCCCATTTTTCGATGTAGAGCTGTTTGTAAACTCTGGTATAGCCTTTTAACTTCCGACCCTTTGTTTTTTAACATGCATCAAACAAGATCCCTTAATTTCCCCAACATTTTATTTTTGGATGGTCAGTGCAATCCTTTGCTTCTAGAACTCTAAGCAGAGTACGATTATTATGTTCACCGCAGTGGAGGAACCGTTCAGGTGACCCCTAAGTTTCACTTCCATCCAAGGAGTGCGATTTTAGTTGGTTCTTGTAATGGATTTATCTGTTTGGTGGGTGGTTTGACGCACATTGAGAATCATTCGGTTTACATTAACAATCCTCTTTTTGGTGAGTATTTCAAACTTGAATTACCCAAATGGGAGATAAGTGTTACTCAAGTTGCATATGGGTTTTGCTTTAGCGAAGTCTCTAGAGAGTATAAAGTATTGAGATTAGTTGATAGAAAGGTTCAAGATGATATTAGAGCTTCAGAATTGGAGGTCTATACTCTTGGAGTTTATGAGAAATGGAGAAATGTGGGTGAAATTTTGTGTCCTGTATAGTATGATTTTGGAAAGGCTAATGTCAATGGTACTCTTCATTGGATGGATAGCGAAAAAACTGACAGCATTTACTGTTTCGATGTTGAGACAGAAAAGATCAAGTCCCTGCTTGCTCCACCTGGTTTGGAAACTCCATCCTCGAACTTGAGGCTAGCAGAGTTGGGGAACTGTCTGTGTTTGACTGATAATATCCACATATGGAATGTTAATATTAATATATGGTGGATGAAAGAGTATGGCATTGCAGAATCTTGGACTAAAAATAGCATTTTGGTGGAATCTATTCCGCGTGGTATGGTTAACTATAGTTTTGAACCTATATTTATTTGGAAAGATGGAGAAATCTTGTTCCAAAGTTGCTCAAAACTAGCTTGGTACAACCCAGAAATGAAGACGTTTAGGGTGGTTAATGTTGACAGTGATGTCATTGCATCAACTAAATACACTCCAAGCTTATATTCGCTCAAGACGGTCATGGGGGACGACTTTTAAGTCACAAACGTTTATTCGAAGACTGAGATAGTTTAGAGTAGTTTTTTTATCTTATTTCATTCGGGATATGATGTTTTGCTTTTGTACTTCTGATATAAACTTTTACTATTTTGTGGACGCTTTTGAATTCTCGATAGAGAAATATTAATAAGTAATTACTATTTTGTATTATGATATTTGATGAAATTGATGTTTTTTGGAAACAGATGGTGTAAGTTTTTCTTTTATATTGTTAATATTAAGGTAACTAGTATACATATCGAGCAATGCACAAATAATATTTAAATTAATCATTTCACATTGTGGTCTGATTTGTGAGAGCATTCTCAATTATATTGCATTAACTAAAATTTATCTGCCATCTTATTTCTAATTACAATTTATATACCCAATAACACTTTGGAATGAATGTTACTCATGTCTAAGTGAGTGTGTTTGCACAGGCAAATGAAGCATTTATTGAACCTAAGCTCCATTAAAAAAAAATTAGACTCTTCAATATTCTTTATAATTGGTAATAAGAACTATTAATTGATTTTCTAAGTAAGTTAATTTTTGCATAAATAATATATACGTCGTTAATGTGTTGAACTTAAACTCTTTTTCCTATTAATTTCTACTGAACGGACACAACTACGCCATTTATGTTATAAAGGTTATGGGGAAATTTACATATCATCACTCAAAGAATCAACCTCTAAATACGAACAGGGTTATAACTAAGGAAAAGAAATCCAAAATAATCTCAGAAATTCCTACAAATTTGATGTAATATTATATACAAAGACACTAGATATTATGTAACGCTCTCCTCAAATCGATCATAGATGTTAATTATGTCCAGCTTTATATAAAGATATTTCACTCATGCTTCATTTTCAACTTTCATAAACATACACCTAGTTACTCTCTTGACTTAATCTTCGTCGGATGAATCCCTGACATACTGCTGGCTCCGCCCTTTGTTAGTCCTTACTTAGAAATAATAAAATTAAAGTTATAAGCAAACAGTTGTGTCCAACATCTCAATAGACACTTCTTTTGATCCAGGCCACCACCCTTACTGGTTGGTCATAACTAGCACCCCTCTTTGGTCTAGTCCACCACTATTGGCATCCTACGTAGATATTACTTTGAGTCATGGCTTCAAGCGCTAATAAATCTACTCTAATACAATTTTTTATTGACTGGATAAGACACTCCCTCTCTATGAATTCTGCCATTGATGCTTGGTGCGTGCTCCAAAGCTTTGAGATTGAACACCGATCACTGAACTTGATATGGTATCAATGCCACTTTTGATACTTAAAGTTTTTAACTCTAGCTACCTCTAGTTTAGAAATAAAATAAAGTAAGAATATAGCTTCTCACTCTCTTAAGGAAGGTGTATTTCACTCTTTCTGCCACATAAACATATATATGGGCATCTATTCCACTTTAAAATAATATAAGGGGTTCATACGATCCTCCCAAAATTAAAGTGTATAACACCAATTTTGATTGATGTTTGAGTGGTTTTTAAGTTGTTTCCCAAATATATTTGATATTAAGATTTTAGATATTAAACTAGTTGTAAATGAAGAGGTTAAGAATATATATTCCTCATCTTCTATTTTATAATTATTAAGAAGAGTGAAATTCAAAATATAATATGATATTCATGTGTTATTATTTGTACAGAATAAAAAAGAGTATTACACATTGAATAAATAAAAACTGATCGACACTTGACCCCTACAAAAAATGAATGATGTGCTTATTTACATTATACAAATATCGTATATTATATAATTTAAATAATGAAGGATTTAGTGCACCAAATATTTAAAGTATACTATTTATTTTCTTTCCTTTTTTGGATGGTATTTAACAAAAAAATTTGACAAGATCTTCAAATATTTTCCATTTCCAAAAAAAAAGGCTCAAAATAATTTTTTTCAAAAAATAAATTTCAAGTTTAAATTTTAAAATCTATTGCCAAATGAGAGATTAATTATTTAAACTTTATTCCAAGAAGTAAAAGGTTTTATATTTATAATTTTTATTGTAAACTCGTGCTGATGAATTGATTGTCTTTTTTATTATTTTCTTTTAAATAATTAAATTTATGTTGTGTGAAGGTATTTTTCAGTATTTTATATCTTATTAGGGTAAATAATGAAGGAGTACTAATTGAGTAAGGAAGGAGTTAATATAAAAATAAATATTAAAGTACTATATAGTCAAACTACGTACAGTAGAAAAACATAATATCATACTTATTTGTACTTATAACTATAATTGACAATACAAATATTTAATTAAAATATTTTCCCCTTTTGATTATTTATTCAAATATAAAGTTTTGAACAAAAGTAATTGTTATATATTTTTGTATGAGTTGTGACATTAATTCTTCCAACTTCATTACTCCAATGGATTATTTTGAAAGCTTGTCAGAAGGTTGCAAATTTGAAATCATTTAAAAAACAACTCCAGCAGATGAAGTAAGATCAATAATTTTATCCAAAGTATTCAAATTTGTTGCTGAATCAGATGAAATTTGGAGAAGATTTTTGCCCCATGATTATCAAGAAATAATTGATAGATCTAAGTTTCCTCTTGTTTGCAACACCAAAAAGGAGCTCTTTTCCGTTTGTGTGATTCTCCCATTCTCCTTTATGGAGGCAAACTGGTAAAATTTCATTTTGATGTGGTTATTTTTTTTATGATTTTAGTTATTTTTCTATTTAATATTGATAGTGTGTACATACCTAAATTGTTTATCGATACATGCTACCTCTCACATGAGGCAAAATCAATATTTAATCTTTATGGATTAAATTTCTATGCTCGTAATATTTAACTTGTTATTTTTAATGTTGTGGGTTCATATCTACTAGTTGTTATATTTATCATGATTTTTTACACATAAATTAATGCGTTGATATGGAAGTACTGGATTAAGATGAATCCTTAATTAATATCTTCATATGTTTCTACCTCTCATCAACACATGCACCAGATAGTGACGGAATAAAAAATTCATGTATAGAGATTAAAAAAAATACAAGGTGTCACACCTAGGGTTTAAACTTAGAAGCTAAAATAATTTATGAACTCTCTTTGTTACTAAACTAGAAATTTTCCTTATCTTAAGTGAATTAGATAGTCCATATATAATTTTAAATAATCATTTAACCCTATTTGCGTCACTCTAATATCAAGCAAGGTTTGATCTATTTTCCATCCTCTAGCTCTTCTCCTAATACCAAAGTACTCGGATAACTCAAGTTGGTTAAAAGAAATGACCACCTGGTATTTTATTTTTTATATTCACCAAAATTTAAAATGTAATCTCTTATAATTTTTTGTTCAATTCATTGATTTCCATACTTATCACATTTGATGTTTATTTTATACTCATTTTGTTGGGTAGGGGGTAATACAATTCCCATTTTTTATTCCGTTTCTCTCTCCAAAGATTAGGTTATTCAAATTGAACAATGTGCCCTTTGATTGCTTGCTATCTATTATGTTCTATTGTATCATATTTTATTTTAATTACAATATTTATATTGATTGTTACTTAAATTTTATTCTATTATATCAGTAAATACATCATTATAAAAAGATGTAAGTCTCAAGTTTTATAATGAATAATTTGATGTGCTGTGTTTCTTTACTATATTTTCATTTTCTTATTACTTTATAATCCTATTTTATCAAAGTCTATACTCTTTTTATATAAGAACTTTACCACGTGTGCTATTTTTCTTTATAATATTGTAGGTTTATAATCTTCAATTGTTGATATGTGACATAACATGGAAAACAATCTATCCAAACATTATTTCATTAAAAGAATACAATGTGATACATTGTGAAACTATATTTGTGTAGTAAGCATCCAAACAAGTAAGATGAAAACGCTTGGAAATGAAAAAAAAAATACTATGAAATGCTTTCTTTGATCTTACATGGTGTAAATTTAGATTAATCAAACTGAAATTTTATTTTTTCTATTTCAGAGTTTTTTTCTTGATAAGCATAGTGGAAAGAAGTGTTTTATAATAGCACCGAGAGAGCTCATAATTTTAGATAGTGATGATGCATTCTCTTGGCAATGGGGTGCACGCCGCGATTCCAGGTTCATCTCTTTTCATTTTCTTTGTTTGATCTACAACTTCATTGATTTACAAATGCGTTTTCTTCGAGAGGTTTTATTCAACAAAGTAGTTTTCTTTCCTTCCTCTTCTCTTTACACTGACTTCTCTCTCTCTATGAATTTTTTCATTGATGCTTGGTGCTCCAAAGCTTGGAAACCAAACACCAATCAATTAACTTGATAGATAGCATATAATAAAATATTACAAGTTAGCCCATAGTTATATAAGAACCTAAATAGTAGCAATTGGTAAAAAAAAAACAACTTTTTTAATTGAAAAAAAAATTATCTGGACATTATTGGTGAAGCTGACCAAAATATAACAGTAAAATAGAGTCCATTGTTGTGGACAAAAAGGAAAAGAATCAATGATTTGACACTTTGATGTCTTACTTTTATAAATTACAAACTAAAAGCTACGCATAAATGCTATTGTAACAGTAGAAACTTAAAGGACAAGCAAATAAATATTAGAATGTGAAAGATGATATTACCTTCATTTAGGTGTAGCGTAGGATAATTATTACCTTTATTTTAATATGCACTGAATCAAACATTATGATAATTTGGTATGGATACAAAAATATCATAAATTACATTATGTATTCTATATGCATATTCATATTGGGTAGATGAAGAGACTAGCTGTTAATCATGACTCCAAAACTGATAATGGCTCAACTTGGAAACTTTGCAAAGATAATGAATTGGGATAGGAGATGTTAGATTAGTATAACAACTAAGAGCAAATATTAACATCAAAGAATGTGGGGCAATGGATGGGGTTGCTCCTCTCCAAACTAAAAGTTATGGTCGTTTGAAGTTGACCAAAAACTCAACTTTAACACATTTAAAAATTTCCAGATTTTTATACTTTCCAAAAATGACTATTTCCTCTTTTTAAATTCCTTTTTAGTTCTTTCTAGTTACGGGGTGTTACAATATCTCCCCCTTGGGAACATTCCTCCTCGAATGAGCTTACTCTTACTAGGCTAAGGGTGTAACATCAAGTTCAAACACCCAACAAGCAAATGCAAACAAACAACATGCTCACCCATAATTTAAAGAGTACTAAGAAGAGAATTAGTACCTTGGTCTGCATTTTCTTCGGATTTAAAGATATGTGGATATCTCTTCTTCACATCTTCTTCAGCTTCCCAAGTAGCTTCTTCAACAAATTGGTTCCTCCAAAGGACTTTGACTGATGCTACTTCTTTTGTTCTTAACTTGCGAACTTGATGATCTAGAATCTGAACTGGAATCTCTCCATAAGATAAGGTATCCTTGATCTCAATATTTGCAGTTGGTATGATCACTGAAGGATCGCCCATGCACTACTTCAACATAGAGATGTGAAACACCGGAAGAACTGCAGCTAACTCTTGTGGTAGCTCCAACTTATATGCTACATTATCAATCCTCTTGGATATTCGATAACGTCCAATATACCGGGGACTAAGGTTCCCCTTCTTACCAAACCTCATAACACCCTTCATGGTTGAAACTTATAGATATACCCAATCATCTACTTCAAACTCTAACTCCCTTCTCCTAACATCAGTGTAGGATTTATGACGACTCTGTGTCGCTTTCAACCTCTCTTGAATCACTTTCACCTTCTCTATATCTTGGTGAACTAAATCTGGTCTTATCAACCCTATTTCACCAACTTCAAACCATCCAATAGGAGATCTGCATCTTCTTCTATAAAGAGATTCATAAGAAGTCATTTGGATGCTAGAGTGGTAACTATTGTTGTAAGAAAATTCAATAAAGGTAGGTGATCATCCCAATTACCTTTGAAATCAATCATATATGCCCTCAACGTATCCTCTAAAGTCTAAATAGTGCTCTCTTCTTGCCCATCTGTCTGAAAGACAGTACTTAAGTTAACCTTTGAACCCAAGCCTTTTTGGAATGACTTCCAAAACTGTGTAGTAAATTGCGCACCTCTGTCTGAAATAATGGAGACTGAAACTCCATGAAGTCTAACTACTTCTTGAAGATACAACTTAGCATAATCTTCTGGCGAATAAGTGGTCTTTACCAGCAAAAAAGTGGGCTGATTTCGTCATTCTATCAACAATCATCCAAATAGAATCATGTTGCCTGCGA
Source organism: Solanum verrucosum (assembly GCF_900185275.1). Taxonomy (NCBI): domain Eukaryota; kingdom Viridiplantae; phylum Streptophyta; class Magnoliopsida; order Solanales; family Solanaceae; genus Solanum; species Solanum verrucosum. Next base: position 597,890 of record NW_026020175.1, read on the forward strand.
GACCTTGGTAACCTTGTGCTGAAGTCCATATTAATCATTTCCCACTTCCATTCCAAAATTTCTATATTCTGAGCAAACCACCGGGCCTTTGGTGCTCTACTTTAACCTGTTGGCAATTTGGACACCTGGCAACAAATTCTGCAATGCCCTTCTTCATACTATTCCACCAATACACCTCTCTTAAGTCACGATACTTCTTTGTGGAACCCGGATGAATGGAATATCTGGAGCTATGATCTTCCTCTGTGATCCTCTCTTAGAGTCCATCCACAATTGGTACACACAATATGCCTTGATATCTCAATACACCATCTCCCCATTGTTCAAAAGCTAATACTTTTTGCTAATAAACATTTGCCTTCAATTCAAGCAAAATTAGGTCTTAGTCTTGCTTTTCTTTCACTTCTGACACTAATGATAATTAGGCCCCATTCATCACCACTACTCCTCCTTCTGTGGAATCCATTAGTCAGACTCCTAATCGTGCAAGTCTATCAACATTTTTCGCTAACTCTTTTTTTTCTTCCTCAACATGGATGGTACTACCCATAGACAACCTTCTTAAGGCATCAATGACAACATTAGCCTTACCTAGGTGATAAAGAATACTCATGTCATAATCTTTGAGTAATTTTAACCACCCCATTTGTCTGAGATTAGGCTCTGTCTTAGAAAACACATACTGAAGACTCTTGTGATCAGTGAATACATCAATATGAACACCATACAAATAATGACGCCATATCTTCAAAGCAAATACTACATCAGCCAACTCTAAGTCATGGGTTGGGTAATTCTTCTCATGAACTTTCAATTGTCTGGAGGCATAAGCTATAACCATGACATTCTACATTAACACACAACCCAAGCCAACTCTAGATGCATCACAATGCACCACAAAACCTTGAGTACCTTCTCGTAAGGTCAATACTGGGGCAGTAGTCAACCACTTTTTCAATTTTTGAAAGTTTTTCTCACAAGCTTCAGACCACTGAAACTTAATTGTCTTCTGAGTCAACTTGGTCAAATGAGACAAAATAGATGAGAATCAATCTACGAACCTTCTATAATAGCCAGCCAAACCCGAGAAACTTCTAATATCAGTTGAAGATGTGGGTTTAGGCTAATTTTGTACTGCCTCAATTTTCTGAGTATCAACTTTAATTCCCTCTCCAGACACAATGTGGCCTAAGAATGCCAAAGACTCAAGCCAAAACTTACACTTAGAGAACTTGGCATACAACTCTCTATCTTTTAGAGTATGAAGAACTATTCTGAGATGACTAGCATAACCTTCTTCATTCCTTGAATACATTAGTATGTCATCAATGAAAACGATAACAAACATATGTAAATAAGGTTAGAAAATTGTATTCATAAGGTCCATGAATGCTGCAGGCGCATTAGTCAAACCAAATGACATGACCAGAAACTCATGATGACCATACTAATCTATTCAAAATCTACCATTTCTAACTCAATTAAATCAGCCATAGTACTCTTGTGATTGACAAAAATGGTACAATCACGATAGACTCTCTCTACTAGAATAGACTCACCAACATGTGTAGAGACACTGAAGGGTTCACTAAGTTAATCAGGAATAACATCAAAATTCATAGCAACATATGGAGTTACAAAAGATAAACTCGCTCATGGATCTAGAAAAGCATAAACATTAGAGTCCAATACTTAGATCATACTAGTGACAACATCTGGCGAATCCTCTTGCACTTGGCGATTGGTAATAGCATATAGGTGGTTTGATCCTCCTCCAGTCTTTGAAGTAGCCCCTCTAGGTGCATCTCTGTCTGGTGGAGCAACTGAAAAAGACTGGGCTCTATTGCCCCCATTACCATTACCTTGCTTGTTCTTTGGACACCCTCACATGAAATGCCCATTCTAACCACACTTGAAACAACCAGTGGATCCCTCACGACAAGTACCAAAGTGGTTCCTACCACACTTAGCGCAAGCTGGAGGCTTACTACCCCCTTGCGCCACACTACCCTGAGAATATGCAGGCTTGGCTCTGAAATTCTGACTATTTTACTCACTTTTGTTCTTAGGTGCAGGTGCACTAGCAGACGATGGAGTAGGTCCCTTCTGTTTCTGTTGGAAGGATGACCGGTTGACATTACTCTTCTGCTACCCAAACTCATTCCATGTCTTTGCCCTCTTGTTCTTAAACTCCTCTCTATCCCTCAACTTCTCTTCCTCAACCTGCTGCACATAGACCATCAACCTTGAGATATCCATGTCACCTATTAGTATTGCAGCCTTACCTTCCTTACTCGACAGACGAGACAGCCCATCAACAAACAAGATCATTCTACTCCTCATGTCTGTAACCATATCCGAAGCATAACCGGACAGTTGGGTGAACTTCAACTCATACTCATGAACACTTAGTGACTCTTTCTTAAGGGTAAGTAACTATCATACCTTAGTCTCTTTCAGTTCTCGGGGAAAGAAACTCCCGAGAAGCCCTCCTCAAAACAAGCCCAACTCGTAGGTGGTGCATCATCAGCTCAATTCTTCTTCCATTGATCGAACCAAATCCCAGCGACACCCTTCGTTTGGTATGCAGCTAGCTCCACCCTCTCAGTATCAGTAACATGCGTGACATCAAATACCTTTTGCAGCTTCTTAATAAATGTCAAGATGTTAAAGATAGTATAAAAATTGAAGCTAGAAAATTGTATGACTTGCATAATTCTAATAGAATGAATGTAGTACGTAATGAAGAGGCTCAAAGTTCTAGGAGTAGATATAATAAACATGATCTTGATGATATGATAGATTGTTAGCTTGAACTTTCTCATAATGATAGAAATGATTTTGATGCATATATTAATCAAAATATAGAATCTACTACTGTTGATCTTCTAGAATGGTGGAGCAATCGCGGTCAGGGATTTACAAAGCTTCAACCGGTTGCTCGAGATGTGTTAGCTATTCAAGCATCTTCAGTAGCTTCGGAAGGCGCTTTCAGTGCAGCAAGATTTCAAATTGGAGAGCATATATATTCATTAGCAGCAGATGGCTTGGAGATATCGGTACTATTTACAGATTGGATTAATGGAGAGAGAAGAAGTTATGGTCTTCCACCTTTACCGACCCAATTTGAAAATGATGTTAATGAAATAATGCAAGATTTTAGTGACGACGACATTGATGCAATGGAGGAACTATCTAGTCAACCAATTCCGGAGCATGTTACTAGAGAAATGTTAAATGATTTAAAAAAACGATTTCCTTGGTAGCATGAACCATTAAATTTAAATGTCTATTAGTATGAGTATGATAATTCGAGGTCTAATTCAAACAGAACCCTTCCTAGAAGGTGGCTGTGTAGATTAGATTTTTTAATAATTTACTAATATTTTGTAACTAAACTTGTACTATTTAATTAATATTAATAATAGTATAGGCTATTCGCCTTAAATTTTTTTTAAATTTTTATAGTTTTAAAGTGTGAAATTTATAGTTTTAAAGTGTGAAATTTAAACTTTTATAGTTTTATAGTTTTAAAGTTTGAATTTAAATTTTCAAACTTTTAAAGGCTGAAATTTAAACTTATATAGTTTTATAGTTTTAAAGTTTGAATTTAAGTTTTCAAACTTTTAAAGTGTGAAATTTAAACTTTTATAGTTTTATAGTTTTAAAGTTTGAATTTAATATTTCAAACTTTTAAAGTGTGAAATTTAAACCTTTATAGTTTTATAGTTTTACAGTTTGAATTTAATATTTCAAACTTTTAAAGTGTGAAATTTAAACTTTTATACTTTTAAAGTTTGAACGTTTGTATTTAAAACTTTAAAAGTATAAATTTTTAACTTTAAAATTATAAAAGTTTTAATATTATTTGAGTAATGTACCTAATTTTTTAATTTTAATAATTAATTAATTTATTTTAAATTATAGCCATTGGGACCCGGTTTCCGGTCCAGTCCGGGACGGGTATACATATTTTTTTCGGAACTATTGGTTCCGGTCCGTCCAATTTCCGATTCTGGTCCTTCCCAGTTCAGTAGTCCCCGTTCTGGTCCCGTTGCCACGCTTACCAGTGGGGTTTGCAAGAACTAGGCCTATTGATTGGTCTAGTTGGTTATGATTTGAGCCAATAATTGGATCGCATTATGGAGCTCTACATTCGTAACCTCATGGTTCCGGATCGGAGGAACTGCATCATAATTTGGTGTGTTAGCTCTACGAGGAGGCATGATCTAAAATGAATAACAAAAGATTAGAAAGGAGAAGTGGAAATCACACTTTACGCACGATAGGAATAACAAAAGAAGTGAAGTTTTTCTTAGAACACCTATTAGCCTTCCCCTCATAGGTATGACAAGCTTCACACTCATAAGAGACTCTACTTAGTGTGGCTTTCAGACACCTAGAATCTTGAACCTAATGCTTCGATACATGTTTTTCACGCCTGAGGCTACCTCTTAGGTGCGATACGGTGCTAAGTATCACGAGTAACCCCAAGCTAACCCATGGCTTGAAATATCTATACAAGTTCAGTTAAATTATGCATTGTGCGGATGCTAAAACAATTAATGTATGAAATAGGGAAAAACCCACAAGTCTTAATACATCAAATATATGAAGACTATAGCGAGGACAGAAACAACAATTAACAGCTCGAGCTGAATCTGCTCTATGTGTTAAATCCTCTAAGTGAATTGAGTTTCTAGGAATTCCCACAGCTAACTCTAACAAGACTGAAACTTAAAAGTAAAGACTGAAATAAAAGCTAACATGCAATTGATATACTGAGTAGCTCAAAATAGTGATAATTATTTGAGAATGCAACATACATATACTGAAAGATATGGCATTCAAATTCTGAAACATAATTTTCTGACTGATTTACCAAGCAAGTATAATTCATGAAATACTAATAATTAACACAAGCTAGGGTTCTTAGTTATATACATGGGATTATACTAATTCTCCAAGAATATGTCATCAATAACATAGAAACTATAACAACTAAATTTCAATGGATCCCTAAGATTTAAGAACCCTAGGTGTGAACCTATATGGAGAAACTGAAGATTTGACTGAAATCTAGGGATATAATGGGTGAAAGGAACCCAATAGTGTTTTACCACATACTGGTGGAGAAAACTATGGAGACATTCTTTGGATTTCGAGGCTGAACTTGAAGAAGACCTCTGCTTGTTCTTGGAGAAAATGTCATCTCTTTCTCTTCTTTCCTTCTAAGTTGGATGATTTTAGAAGAATGAGGGTTTAGGTAGTTTCTGACTAGATTACTAGGCTTAGACTGAGTAAAACGAAGTTTAAACACCAAACAACGCAGTTTAGTGGAAAATTCATAGGGGAAATGAACAATGCGACCCTAACTTAAATACTGAGAAGTGACTTTAAGAGGGGCTTCACGGGCCGTCATGGTCACCACGACCCGTCTAGTAGGTTGTGAAGATTCCTTGCCGATAGGGCTTCACTAAAATGAGTATAACTTTTTATTCCCGACATGGAATTAGGTAAACTCGGCGGCATTTGAAAGAGGACTCAAAGTTCTTTAGTTTGATAGATCATGGACCACCTAATTCATTTTGTGCTGAAAGATATGATCGTTTCAAGTTGACCAAAACTCAAAACCTAACAATCCTCTTTCACGAATGACTTACGGTCCGTATGAAGCTCCAC
>NW_026020175.1:910242-922371 GCF_900185275.1 Solanum verrucosum
ATAAAGTATTAAGTATCATATTTGGATGGTGCGCAGGGATTTGGGGTGGCATTGTGCACAACTTCTAAGGTGGAAAATTGCAGCAGTTGGTGTATTTTTTAAAATCCTCAGAACGAAAATATATTGTATGGGAAAGAACTTAACATTTCAATAAAAGGAAAAGAATGCCATATCAAAGTAGTGGGGCACTATTCTTTTGTAAAGCACAAACAAGGTGATTCAATAGGAAGATGGTAGAATTTGGGGTAAAGCGTAATGAGAAACTTTCATGGGACAGTAATAAAGCGAAGTTTGTGCAAGCAGGAATACAGGTTACCCGGATGATCCTTAGCGGGTGTGGCTGGTGCATTGGAAGAAGTAGAAGCCTACGTTGGTAATCTGAGAATTTGTTTGATTGTAACGCCTGCTGATTTAATGATGGGGTTGATGAAAAGAACTAAGATGAGAATTAGGGTTCTAGAATTCGTTCCATCAAAGGCTTTCAGATTTAATTCACTGTTCAATTTAGGTTGTTCTTTTAGATAGATAGAGAAGATGGCAACATCAGTTGAAGGAGTTTGCCATGAAGGAAGTGATTTGAAATCCACGGGATCAGAGGTCAGGAAAATTGGATCTATATGAATTGATCTTACTCATCCATTGCCATCGATAGAGAATCGGGACTGCCAACATTTTAAGATCTCCTTTCCTTTGAGTTTCTACCTTTCCTTATCCACTAGACTCTCTGGTACCACTTGTTGTATATTTTTTATTTAAGGACACAATCAATTGCTCACAACTTATATTTTATTATTGTAAAGTAAGGATTCACTTAGGTCCTACAATTGTTACACACAATATTTCTTGCAATCACACTCTATGAACTCTCTCCTATTTCTCACTCACTTGTTGTTTGCTATCTTTCTTACATGCTTTGAGAACTTACTTTCTTACCAATAAATATGGACCACCTCTATTTATAGGAGGTGATGGAAGAATCTAAAGATAGATACATACTACTCTCTTCTAGAATTTCCTAGCTATCTTTTTCTAGAACAATTTTTTTAGAATATTTCTAGACTTCTCTCTCTAGAATACTCATTCTAGAGATCTTCCTTCAATTCTCTACAACTCTAAAATATTCTACATTTTTTGGACTCGTCTTAAATAAATAATTAAGTTGGTGATGAATGATAAAATAATAACTATTAGTGTAGTTGAGTGATCGACTGAGAAATCAACTCACTAATAGAGGAAATCAAATTGAATCCTTTCACAGAAGCCCCTTATATTTTTATCTAAATATGAATAGCACTGTGGGAAAAAAGAGAACTTGCTCACGAGTATCATGAAGAGAGAACTAAAGCTAGCTTGAATACACAAGCCTAAGTAAACCTCCAAATCTAATGAATTTGAAAACAGAAAATGGAAATGCAAAAGGAGGTATATGCAATGATTAGTTAATTCACAATAATAATAAGATCACCCAAAGATAGTCAATACATACACACACATCTTGGAATTAATACTATAAGTGAAACAACAAATGGAGAACTCATTCATGCATATAATTAAGTCATAAGATTGATTTTAAATGAACTAATTAAGTGAACAAAAGGAAAAGAAAAAAAAGGAATTACTAATTGAGTGCACAATAGATAACAAAAGAGACTAACCATATCGAAAAAATGATGGCAGTTCTCATTCTGTATCAATGACAATGGAAGATTAATATCAATAAATATACAATTACCTTGAGCTCTGACTCTGAGGAATTTGAATCACTTGTCTCATGACAAGCTCCTTCAACTATGGTTGTCAGCTTGCCCATCTATTTAAAACGACAACCTATATTGAAATTTCAATAAGAAATTTTGAGATATTGTTACATGTATTTTCAGATAAAAAATTAATTGGTATACCTACATGAATAAATATTATTTGTATCAAATCTTGAACTTATCATCAAAGATATAAATAAATTTAGTTTGTATGCACCAATTAATTCAAAGTTATTTGATACAAAATCGAATCTATTTGATGCAATAGCAATGACATGATTAACACACACTAATATATACACTCCATTTTAGTGAGTTAAGTTTGAAAGCCTTTAATGGAATAAAATTTAAAACCCTAATTCTCAAATTAGTTATTTTCATCAACCCAGCCTTAAATCAACAAGTGTTACAGTCAAATAAATGCTTGAACAAGCTCAATGAACCGACCATATAACATATAACAATTGATTTGAAGCTACTTAGGGTTTTCTAAGAGAATATACCTTAATTGGAAAGGTATAAAAGCTGAAGCTTAAAAAAAATCCAAAATTCACTTAAAATCGTGATAATAATACAATCAAGCTTGCCAAATTCATATCAGATCTAAATAGAAGTCATTCAAAATAATTTAAAAGCCAAATTATGATTTTTGATGGCACCGATGATTTTGATACACCCAAAAAATAAACTTCATTGATAATAAAATCAAAGATTTAACCATAATCATAGTAAAATTATAAGTAAAACAAAACCCAAAAAATTAAAAGTACAAAAAAAGAAAAGAAACAACAACCAAAAAAAAAAAAAGAGAAACACAAAATTAATAAATGACATCACAAAAAGCTTTTCATTTCAAGAGAAATCATAAATACAATCACTAGTAAAGAAACCAACAGAAACGAAAAGGAATTAGATTAAAACATCTAATTGGAAAAAAAAATCAAAATAAAGAGAAAAGATATACCTTTCACCTGAATTGAGATCTCATATTAGATGAAGAACAAGCTTGATCCAAAACTAAAGCAACATTACTTATGACCCAAAGTAAAGATGTTGATTCATCCAAGGCGGGAGCATTTCAGGTTATCAAGTGAAAGGAAAGGGGGGCTAAGTGGAGTGGCGGATGAGGAAACCCTAATCTAAAGGGAGATGTGTATAGGGAGAAAGTTGAGGGCTTGTCGGGATGGGCTGGCCTTTTACTTTGTTTTTTTATTGGATTTGGGTAATAGGCCCAAATTAGAGATGTACTGATTTCCTAATTTATTAAAAAGAAATTACTTTCACCCAAAAAAGAAAGAGATCTCAAGATTAGAACAACACCCACTTTTCAACATAAATGAAGAACTAAAAACATCCAGATTAATTCGAATGGATTTAAGGTTGAAATAAAGAGAAAACCCTAAGATTTATAGAGGGAGTGAATGAAACACTCAAACAAATGATAGAGAAAGTATGACATGTGAGAAAAATAAATTTAAGACAACATTTTTCCTACAAAAAAGAGTCCTAAATGTGATTAAAAAGTTATTTTATGTATTAAATAATTAATGTAATCATTTTTTATTATTTATTTTTTTGCAATAAAAAGGAGTAAATAGATAATCATCAGTGAAAATGTGAAGAAAAATAACAATTAAAAGCTGGTTTTCTTTAAAAAGATGTAAAAATTTAAAGTTTGTTAATTATTACCTACATTAACTATTTTGTAGTAAAACGAGCACATGTTTTCATGTCTCGAGCGTATACCCTGGGGGTGGCCAGCATTCAGAATCATTATTTGGCCTAACTTACTACTATACCAAATATTATGACACTATGCAAAGTTTTTAAAAGATAAGCATGCAATAAGTTTAGAAAACAAACTCAAAAACTTTATAAATGAAATAAAATCTTAATAATAAATATATTTGTAAAACAACTGAACTATGACTAAATTGACTCGTCTATGAAGCCTTTGACATGCTAAAGATAGGTTGTCAGGACAAGACCTCCGGCTACCTGAATACTCTACTCATTGTTGGGTTTTAGCAAGGTGTGAATGGGAAATAAGAAGAGAAAATGGAAAAGTGGGGGAACCAATTTTAGAGGGAAAATGAAAAGTCATTGCAAAGTGCAAATGAAAAGTCATTTCTCCCATATTGGTAGAAGAAAGGAAATTGTTGTCCTTATATTAGGAAACACTTCCTTTAGTTCTTAAAGGATTAAGAAGAAGGTTCCCCTCGCGCCGTCGTCGTCGCTCGCTCGGCTTCGGCTTAGGATTAGGATTTGGAAAATCAATTAGAAATTTGCGTGTAACAGTAAAAACGTTCTAAAGGGACCTGTTCCTTCCGAAAAGTCATTACTTTTCCCAAAAGACACAACATTCTTGGAAAATCGGGTCTGAACAGACGCGTTCCTTGCTGCAAATGGCTATAAATAAGAGGTCTTTTTCATTTTTCAAACACTGAAAATTTTTTCTCTACATATATTTTCTTACATAAATAAAATTATCGATCGATTGAGTCTGTGTGTGCTCTCGTTGCTGTTCTTGCGTTCGCTGAAATTATTGAAGTTTGAGGTACCGCTACTTCTCTAATAGGTTAATCCGTTTTATCTTGGGAGGAATTAATCTGCAACCTCGGGTACAGTGAGGGGATTAAATTTCTTAAGGAAATACAGTGGTTTATGTGAACTCGGATTACTTACATTCTGTCTATTTCATCTTTTTTATGTTTCTGTATTTTTGACTAACCTGGATATGAAGAGGATAACAATCTTAAGAATTTAATAGTTTCTGTATTTGAGGTTTCTGGAGAATAAAACCTTTATGGTTTTCTACTTTATTTGAATTTTTAAAATTTATTCGATTAACGATTAAAAGAATATAAAAACTTTATCGTTAAATCAGAAACAAGTTATGTAAGGATTTATTCTTTACTGTTAGTATTTCACATACTAAAATTTTCTGCCATTTGTGATAGAAAAATGACTAATTCAAGTCAAGTAAATGCTGGAACAGTGAGTGCTGCAATAACATGGGTTGCACACAATCGTTCAACTGCTACCCTTGCACTGGCTGAGAAACCTGCAAAGTTTTCTGGAGGCGACTTCAAGAGATGGCAGCAGAAGATGTTCTTCTATCTAACTATGTTGAGTCTGCAGAGGTTCATAAATGAGAACGTTCTTGTTATGTTGGATGAAACTCCGCTGAAGAACGATTCTTGGTAACAGAAGCATGGACACATTCAGATTTTTTGTGTAAAAACTATATTCTGAGTGGCCTGCAAGATGATCTGTACAATGTGTACAGTATTGTCAAGACCTCAAAAGAACTCTGGGATGCTTAAGAAAAGAAGTACAAAACAGAGGATGCCGAAACGAAGAAGTTCATTGTGGCAAAGTTTCTGGACTATAAGATGATAGACAGTAACACCGTCGTCACCCAAGTTCAAGAACTGCAGGTCATAATCCATGATCTCCTTGTTGAAGGTATATATTTATTTAATGCCTAAGTTGGAAATATTAAGTTTATTCTTAATACTCACATAATCTTTAATGTAGGATTGGTTGTGAATGATGCTTTTCAGGTGGCTGCCATTATTGAGAAGTTACCTCCATTGTGGAAGGACTTCAAAAACTACTTGAAACATAAACGCAAGGAGATGACTGTTGAAGATCTCATGATAAGACTGAGAATCAAAGAGGATAACAAGGCCGAAGAAAAGAGGTCACGTGGTAATTCAACAATATCTGGAGTAAATATTGTTGAAGAAGATCCCACAAATCAAAGAAAAGAAAGAAAGCATCTGGTCCAAAGAGCAATCCTCCTAAGAAGAAATTCAATGGAAACTACTTCAATTGTGGCAAAGTGGTCATAGGCTACTGAATGTCGGGGTCCTAAGAAGGACAAGAAGAAGGATCAAGAAAATTTGGTTGAATCCAAAGGAGAGATGGACGATCTCTGTGCAATGCTTTCAGAATGCAACTTGGTTGGAAATCCAAGAGAATGGTGGATAGACTCTGGTGCCTCATGCCATGTTTGTGCCAACAAAGAATTATTTTCATCATATACTCCAGCACCTACAGACGAGAAGTTGTTTATGGCAAACTCCGTTGTTGCAAAGGTGGAAGGAACTGGCAATGTCCTCTTAAAGATGACATCGGGCAAGGTGGTGACTTTGAATAGGGTCTCGTATGTTCCGAAATTGCGAAAGACATGAGTTTCTATACCAGTTCTGACTAAGAACGGATTCAAATGTGTATTTATTTCTGATAAAGTTGTAGTGAGTAATAATGAAATGTATGTAGGAAAATGTTACCTTACTAAGGGCCTCTTTAAACTCAATGTAATTGCAGTTGATATGAATAAAGATTCTGCTTCTTCTGACTTGCTTGAGTCTAAATGTTTATGGCATGAATGTTTGGGACACGTTAATAACAAAACCTTGCGAAAACTAATTAACTTAAATGTTTTGCCTAAATTTGAGTGCAATAAATCAAAATGTCAAGTTTGCGTTGAATCTAAGTATGCTAAGCATCCTTATAAATCTGTTGAAAGGAATTCATATCCCTTAGAACTGATTCACACTGACATTTGTGACATGAAGTCAACACCATCATGTGGTAGGAAAAAGTATTTCATAACTTTTATTGACGATTGCACTAGATATTGTTATATCTATTTCCTAAATGGTAAGGATGAAGCAATAGATGCATTTAGGTTGTAACACCCCGTATCCGAAACAGACCAAAAATGCAGATTTTGAGGAGTTGCAGGTGCAACCCACGGTTCCATCCACGGACCGTAGGTCAGACCACGGCCCATGTTGGTGGTCCGTGGTTAACCACTGCAACCCTCCCCAAACCATATCAGAAAATTGGCTAAGTCCCGACTCACGGACAGAACCACGGTTCGTGGTCTGTGTCCGTGGATCGAGACCTCCTTACCCAGCCTCTTACACAAACTACGGTCGACCAACATGGACCGTCATTCGATCCACGGTCCGTAGGTCTGACCGTAGGTAGGGTCAGCAGCCAGTTAGATGAAAATTATTAATGGGTCAACTTCAAATGGTCATAACTCTTAGCACAAAATGAATTAGGTGTCCCATCACCTAAGATATGATAGATAATTGAATCTCTTTCCAACGCCACCAAGTTTGCAAAAATCCAACCTCCGAGTAAAAAGATATGCTTGTTTTAGTGAAGCCCTGTCAGGCAGAGTTGATCGACACCCCAATCGACGGACCGTCGATTGACCTATGGCCCGTAGGTGCAGTCCGTCGGTCACTCCGACAGCAAGTAAGTTAGGAGTCTTTTGGTCTTTTCCTATTTCGTTGGACCCCTAAGATACGTCGTTTAGACCCTAAATCATGAGGTTTTAGTCAGTTTAAGCCTAGAAACATAACTAGAACTTACCTTAGTCAAAATCATTAATCAAAACTTAGAAAATTAGAAGCAAGAGAGGAGAAAAAGGTCAAGAACCTAGTTTAAGAACGCATCAAGGTTCCATCAGTTCCAGCCCCGAAATCGAAAGATTTCTCCGTGGAATTCGTCACCAAGTATGTGGGATTTCACTGGTGGGTTCCTTTCGCCCATTAGGTCCCTAGAATTCAGTCAGATTCTTGATTCCATGATTATGAACAGACTTAGGGTTTCTAGAATTACAGCAGATCATCATGAATTAGTTATTAACATGTTCCAAATCAGATTATCATGTTATTACATCATTTCTCGCATGAATTTCAGAACCCTAGCTATGTATTTCTTTAGTTCTTGAATTACACATGCTAGGTCAGATATCCCAGTTATTCAGTTATACATGCCTCAGTTTATTAATGCATCATTATCAGATTAATTATTACATTCTCAGTTTGCATATTCAGTTATGAGCTATCCAGTATTTACAAAAATTCAGTCATAACCAGTTAACCACTTAATTCATTGGGAGTAGCATAATACCTAGTTGGACTAGGGTTAGCGTACCCATATAGTCCCAGAACTACAACCAACGTAGGTGTAAGTCCCCTTTGTGGGCAATATCAGTTTAGTGATCATGCCAGCATGCCTCTATACCTCTGGCAGGATATATTGGTCCTCTCGATGGGGCGTATACATCGGACTCCACATTTAGCTCATGTGGTTTTATGTCGGTTATTAGTAGCTCCCACAGTTCAGTCAGACTCTATTGCATTGACCTTATTTAGTACATCAGTATTCAGTCTCGGCATGTTTAAAATTTGGTCATTGCATTCAGTTAGCTCAGTATTTTGTATCTATATCATGTACAAATTATATCATTGCTTTATTGCTTTGTTCAGTTATATGTTATTTCAGCTTTACTATATCCTGCATGCTCAGTACCTTTCAAGTACTGACGCATACGTGCGCTACATCTTCTCATGATGTAGGTTGAGGTTCTCAGCATCCAGATCACGCTTAGATCAATTCCCGTTCTCTAGTTCAGCGAAATCAGAGGTGAGTCCTCATTTTCCGAGGACAATAGTCATGAGCTTCTTTTTAGTATTTTTAGTCTTTAGTTTCAGTTTTGCTAGACATAACTGGGGACTATCCCAGCATTTTTAGTTAGTCAGAGGCTATTTTCAGACATAGATAGATTCAGCTTAGTATTGAGTTAGTATCTTCTTTATATTAAACTAATCAATTTTTCATATATCTCAGTTATAGTATATGGGTATTCCTCATCTTTTCATTTTATATATGATTTAGCTTCCGCATCAATTTATTATCTTTAGTATGCTCATGATCATGTCAACAGGGTTAGTTTGGGATCAGTTGTGGTCCTAGGTCCCGTGTTTGTGTCTCGAGGGTAGCCTCGGGGCGTGACAAACTTGGTATCAAAACATTAGGTTTAAGAGTCCTAGGATGTCTGAAAAGCCGCACTAAGTAGAGTACTTTTCATGGATGTGAAGTGCACCACATCTAATGAGAAGGAGGCTATAAAGTGTTTTAGGAAATCTTCACTTTCTTGGTATTTTTATCATGCGTTGGTATGACCTCCTTTCTAATCCATCGTTATGCGCTTAAGATCATGCCTCCTCATAGAGATTACGCATGGAATGCTAATGCAATTCCTCTAGTCCCAGACCATAAGGTTAAGAATGAAGAGTTTCAGAATGCGATCCAACTATTGGCTCAGAGTATGACCAACAAGAACAATCAGGAGGTTCCAATTCCTACTAATAGAAATAGTGGATCAATGGCAGCTAGAGTTCAAGATTTTTTTTAAGGAGGAATCCGCCTGAATTTTAGGTTCATAGGTCGGTGAGGACCCACAGAACTTCATTGATGAGGTTAAGAAGATCTTTGAAATGATGCAGGTAACTGGGAAAGATCGGGTTGAGTTAGCATCATACCAACTTAAGGATGTGGCTCATATCTGGTATACTCAGTGGAAGGAGAACAGGGGTACAGATGATGCTCCTAGTACTTGGGATTGTTTCAGCGAAACCTTTCTGGACAGGATTTTTCCCATAGATTTGAGAGAAGCAAGGGCCCAGGAATTTATAAACTTAAGACAGGGTAACATGACTGTCCAAGAGTATGGGCTCAAGTTTAACCAACTCTCCAGGTATGCTCCTCACATGGTTGCTGATTCCAGGGCTTAGATGAATAAGTTTATGTATGGTGTGTCAGACTTAGTGAAGACCGAGTGTAGGAATGCTATGTTATTGGGAGACATGAACATCTGTAGGCTCATGACTCATGCTCAACAGGTTGAGGGTGATAAGCTTAGGGAACAGACTAAGGAGACTAAGAAAGCAAGAACATGTAACTACGAGTATTTCCAACAGAAATTGGGTGGTGGAAATTGCTCGCAGTTTCAGCAGAAGTCTTTGACTCCAGCCCCTTCATCAGCTAGTGTTCCATCCCCCAGGTTCCGTAATGATCAGAAAGGTAGGGCGTCAGGCTCTAAGTCTCAAGGTAGTGTTTCAGGCACCAAAACTTACCCAACTTTCCCGAATATAGTAAGAACCATCCAGGCGAGTGCCTTGCAGGTAAGGAAGGATGTTTTGGGTGTGGTTAGTTTGGTCATAGATTGAAGGATTGTCCTTCCAGACATGGTTAATGAGGAAATAATGGTAGAGCTCAGTCTACAACTTCAGTAGCACCAGCAGGTCGCCCGACTAGCAGGGTAACTCATCTGGTTCAGGTGGCGTACAGCGCCAAAACAGGCTCTACGCTCTTCAGGCTCATCAAGATCAGGAAGATTCTCCTGATGTAGTCACTGGTACATTACGAGTCTTTGATCTTAATGTTTATGCATTGTTAGATCAGGGGCTACTTTGTCTTTTGTAACTCCTTACATAGCAGTCCAATTCAGTGTTAACCCAGAAACTCTTTCAGAACCCTTCTCAATCTCTACTCCAGTCGGTGACCCAGTTATAGCTAGACGGGTATACAGAAATTGCCCTATCACAGTCTCTTAGAAAGTCACCTCAGCATATCTTATAGCGTTAGAAATGGTAGATTTTGATATAATTCTAGGCATGGATTGGTTTCAGTTCTGTCATGCCTCAGTCGATTGTAGAATTCGGGTTGTTCAGTTCCAATTTCCAAATGAGCCAATATTAGAATAGAAAGGTAGTAGCTTAGTACCTATATGTCAATTATCTCTTACCTTAAGGCCAGAAAGAGGTGAATCTAGAGGGTGGTGTAGCACATATTGAGGAAAAAGGGAAGGAAGTAGAAAAAGATATTCATCGTCTTGCTCTCTTAGGAGTTAGTCTTACTAACACATCAGATGTTGGTGTGATAGTCTAGAATAGATCAGAATCTTCTTTGGTAGTGGAAGTTAAGGAAAAGCAAGACATCGATCCGATATTACTTAAACTCAAGGGTGCAGTCCACAACAGAAGTTGAGGTTTTCTCCCAATGGGGAGATGGTGTACTTCGCTACCAGGGTCGATTATGTGTTCCTAATGTGGGCGAGTTGAGACAACATATTCCTGCAGAGGCCCATAACTCTAGATATTCTATCATCCAGGTGCCACTAAGATGTACCGCGATCTGCAGGAAGCCTATTGGTGGAATGGTATGAAAAGAGATATAGTAGATTATGTGACGAAGTGCCAAAATTGCCAGCAAGTCAAGGTTAGAACATCAGAAACCAGGAGGTATTACTCAAGGATTGACTTTCCTACTTGGAAGTGGAAGTGATCAACATGGACTTCATCACAGGTTTACCTCGTACTCGCAGACAACATGACTCCATTTGGGGATTGTTGATAGGGTTACTAAGTTTTCTCACTTTTTGGCGGTCAAGACTACAGATTCAATGGAGGATTACGCAAAGCTTTACATTAATGAGATTGTGAGGTTACACGGGTTCCTTTGTCTATCATCTCTAATAGAGGTCCTCAGTTTACCTCTCATTTCTGGAAGTCATTTCAGAAAGGTCTTGGTACTCAGGTTAATCTTAGCACAACATTTCATCCGCATACGGATGGTCAGGCAGAGCGTACCATTCAGACCTTAGAGGAAATGTTGAGAGCTTGTGTGATTGACTTCAAGGGTAGTTGGGATGATCACCTTCCTCTTGTTGAGTTTGCCTACAACAATAGTTACCATTCCAGCATTCAGATGGCCCCTTATAAGGCATTGTATGGGCGTAGATGTAGATCTCCAGTTGGTTGGTTTGAAGTAGGTGAATCTTCCTTGATAGGACCAGATTCAGTCCTTGATGCTATGGAGAAGGTGCAACTCATTAGAGATAGACTTAAGACTGCCCAGAGTCGCCAGAAGTCTTATGCAGATATGAGAAGAAGGGAACTAGAGTTCCAAGTTGATGATTGGGTTTTCCTGAAAGTGTCACCTATGAAGGGGGTGATGAGATTTGTCAAGAAAGGGAAGCTCAGTCCCAGATATGTAGGCCCTTATTGGATCTCAAAAAGGATTGGTAAAGTGGCTTATGAGTTAGAGTTGCCAACAGATTTAGAAGCAGTGCATCCAGTCTTTCACATTTCACTTTTGAAGAAGTGTGTGGGTGATCCAGCATCTGTAGTGTCATTAGAGACTGTGGCTGTAAAAGATAGCCTTTCTTATGAGGATGTACCAGTTGAGATTCTCGATCGTCAGGTTAGAAGGTTGAGAAACAAAGAAGTCGCTTCAGTCAAGGTTTTGTGGAGGAGTCAGTCTGTAGAGGGAGCTAATTAGGAAGCAGAAGCAGCCATGAAGTCCATGTATCCTCATCTCTTTTCTTCTGATTCTATTCCAGCTTGAGGTAATAGTTCCTCTTCAGCTTGTACTTGCATTTTCAGCGTATTTGCATGTTCTTGGAACTCAGTTCAGTCAAAAATTAAGTTCTCAGTGTTTAGTGGTAGGGATTGCATACCTCTCCCTCCATTTCAGCTAGTTTAGTCTTCATCGA